>NC_081413.1:197516864-197553142 GCF_030272615.1 Cryptomeria japonica | reverse complement strand
CAGACTTGTCGAAGATGTGAGTAATCAACAAGTGAATGATCTAGCAAATAGCATAGTCTGCTTGCTTAGATCCATGATAGCTCATTGCTAATGCATTTCAGCATTACTTCAATCTTTAGTAAATCCACACTTTGTTACAGCACATAGACTTGATCTTCTCTTCTAAGATCGCACATACAAAAACTCATCAATCACCAAAACCCCTAACAGCTACCACACTTGAAAACCCTAGACATGATGTCCTTAAAAAGGAATCTGATTTCATGTCGGTCCATTAGAATTACATTGCAAGTTCTTAGGTTCATTGCATCTAGACACATTTGATAACATGACACAAATCACCATCAAAGTGTCAGTGGATGGTAACTCATCACATAAATACCAGTTTGTAACTTATCATAGAGTATTATCGGTTCATGCAACTTTACCGATTATCAATCGGTAACTCATCACAGAGTAATACCGGTTCATACAATTTTACCGATTACCGGTTGTCAAAAATGAAGACTAGGAAAATGCTAACTGTCGCTTCAGTTTCTTTTCTTTGCTTGAGATCCTCGAATCCACTTGAGATTGATAAACACTTTCTGCAAAACACCGATAGCCTATAGACTATAATGCAATACCGGTTTGGAACATATACCAGTTGAACATAACTCATACATACAAAAAGTGATCTCAAAGCAAGTGTGTGTCCATCAATGAGAATCACAACATAAACATCAAAAATGCCAACAATCTCCCCCTTTGGCATTGATGACAACACTTAGGAAAATTTTTGACATCTAAGTGTTTTACAACAAAAATATGCCATAATCAGAATTACTCCCCCTAAGCATATATAGTACCCTTTTTGTAGTAAATACAATATACTACTCCTTTACAGAGATAAACATGAAAGTATACATAACATGCATCAAAATTTTGAATACAAAATACTACTCCCCCTTTGCCAACAATGACAAAGTATAGCTGAATAACCCCTATTTTCATTAACATTAAAATCATAAGAGTTTATGACAATAAAGAGTAAAACTTGTCAAAAACTAATTTAAAGTCTTGCATAAATTTCTTCATGGAGACAAACCATGATTCAAGCAATGAGGTAGCAACCTCACTCTCCATTTGCATCTGAGATACCTGTTCCTCCATGGCATCCAAGGTACTCATCTCTTGAGTAACTATTAAGGCATCCAGATTGAGATAGCATTTCTAAATTATTTGCAGTCTTGTTAGTAGAACTAGTTGTAGTTCCTACAAATCTTCAGTCTGGTTGTTGATCTCTAACCCAATTCTTGCAACTTGAAGTTGAAACCGATGAATGGTTTGCCCATAAGCAGTAAAGGGATCATAAGGCATCTTGAAGGTGCTTATAAAAGTCTACAAATCAGTTTGCAGTTTGTCTTTTTGAGCAAGCACATCATCACAAAATAGATAGGATTGACGTATCTTGCTGAGTAGTAGATTCCCCTCATCCAAAACATCTTTAATGTCCTTTGGTGCCTTCTGCAGATTGGACCAAAGCTCATTTAACTTCTTCACCAAGGTAGTGTTCAGAGCCTTTTGATGCTTCTTTTTTGCATTGGCTTCAACAACATCTTCTATACATTGCACTTGGTCCTATACAACTATGCATAAGAGCTTCAATTGAGCTAGAGAGGAATCAGTACTTGGGAGATTGGTACCAGGAATCAAACTGGTGAGAGTTTCCACCGAAATTTGAATCACATCTTCCTCCTTTTTCCTCCTTAGTGCATCCAATCACTCTTGAGCAAGCTTAATACTTTGCAACAACTTTGTTTCATTTGTAGACTAGAGGTCAATGGGACTAGTGATGTCAGTTGGTTTGCCTTTACCACCGACTGCCTTTGGGGTCTCTGCATGTACCTTTTTGCTGCTTCCTCCTTTTCCTTGTCTTTTTTCTTATCTTCTTCTACCTTCTTCTGCTCCTCAACTTCATTCTTTCTTTTCTCTTCTTCCTTCTTTCTTTCTTCTTCTTTCCACTTCTCTTCTTCTTTCCTTTCTTCTTCCTTCTTCTTCTTCTCCGCTTCATGTTTCTTCTCTTCTTCCTATTTCTTCTTCTTTGCTTCCTGTTTCTTCTCTTCTTCTTGTTTCTTCTCCTCTTCCTTCTTCTTCTTCTCCACTTCCTGTTTCTTCTCTTCTTCCTTCTTCTTCTCTTCTTCCTTCTTCTTACCTTCTTCCTTTTGCTTCTTCTCATCTTCTGCCCGTTTCCTCTTCTCTTCCTCCTTTCTCTTCTCCTCGTCCTGTTTCTCCTGTCCTATCATTTTTTATGGTGTATCAGGGGTAACATCTTCACCATTCAAGGAATCAACATCAATGGGGTCCATTTTCTCAGTGACCTGTTCTCCCTCACTATTATACACTTCATCCAGTTTTGCTATTTCTAGTTCTTATTCAGCCTTTTTGTTGGCTTCAGACACTTGATGCAATCTCAGAGCAGCTTGAGCATGAGAGTGGGTGTCTTTTACCACCTCAGGGACTTTCCCTCCTAGCAACAAGAGTCTCCTTCTTTGCATAAAGAAGAGGCCTTTATATTTTTCCATAACTTCATAGAGTTCAGAATTGGACATATCAAGAAAATTTTGTGCAAATATTTCCTCTCTTTTTTCCAGTTCTTTTTCTATGGCAACATGCCATTTGTCCAAAGAATTATATAAAGAATCTGATGTCACAGATTTAATTTTTGATGGCGACCAGTCATTAATGCATAAATAATGAATGAATTCCAGTTCTACTTCCTCCTTCTCATTATCATTGAAATCATCAAAATAATTTGTCAAATCACTTAGCAATTTTCTCCTAATGTTCTTAATAGTTCTTTGGCAATGTGTCAAAGGTTTGTAAGAGGAGATATCAATATTTACCAGTGATGATGATCCTGGTTCATTGCTAGTTGTCTTTGTCTTCTTTCTTGTTTGCCTAGTCTTCTTAGGCAGTTCTTCAGATTCAGTGTCCTCTGAGTCTAGTGTGTTGCCCTTTGTCTTCCACTTTCTCTCAAATACTTTAGCAAGAGCAACTTCCAGTTTCTTCTTTGTCGGTGACCACTTGGTCGCTTTAGGACTTGCTGAGTAACCGGTACCGATACAGATGGCATTGCCTTTCCTTTCTTCACTGAGGGCTCTTTAGTAGGTGTAACCCTATCTAGATAGGTGTCAGTTCTTTTCTTCTTAGGATCAAGCGGTGAGGCAAGTATGGTAGAGGCATACCCGTCTAGCATGTCATACATCACCTCATAACCCATACGCTCCACTTCCTCCTTTCTGGGCTCAACAACCTCCATTATGCACTCATCTACTTTAATGATAAAGAAGATATCTTCTTCATACGTCTTGAAAATATCACCAGATATTCTAATCCTTTGGATCATCTTGCATTTGAACTCATCAAATTATTTGTTCAGAACTTCAGGATAACTAGTTCCAACTGCTTGTAGACTTTCCCTGATTTGCTTTGTAACCGACTCATTAGCAGACCACTAAATATCACCGACTACTGGAAAGTAGCCTTGGAAGTAGAATAATAAAATGACCAATAGTTGTCCAAATATAAATCTGAAGGCATTGTCCTATTTTATTGACTTCAGGTTCACTAGAAGTTGCCTTTGCATACAGGTGCATAAATCAAACGAGGCATCTTCCATAATCATCCTGTATCCAGTATTTACCACTGCAGCAGAGACAGAGTTGATCCTAATAGCATAGAATGTACAGTAACCTATTACCATGCAGACATATTTGACAAGATCATCTTTGATAGTATTGATGGTCATTCCTCGTTGGTCGCTCACAGAACCAGTGAGCTTGGTCATTTTGGTCTTGCTGATCTTCCTTAGGGCTACAACTTCCCCAATGTTACAGAAACCATTGACAACATGAATTGCTTCTGGTGTGATGTCATGAGTCCACTCTAAATACATTTTGTCACCTTGCACTCTTCTTAGAATTATGCGGATGTGATCATCTGTGAATTCTTCTAGGAAATAGACCACATTATGAAGATTCTTCTTTTCCAATATGCTAAATTCTGGTTTGATCTTCTTGTCCTTCCCACAGAACAAACTCAATTGTGAATGGATCACTAGAGATCCTAGGTCTTCAATTTTTACAGTCAATGTAATCTAAAATACCTTCCTCTACTATAACACCAATGGGTACTTGGGATAGTGTATTATATTTTGCCTTTTGTTGTATGAAATCAACTAAATCAATGGGTGTACTTGAACTAGAGTGTGATACTGAAGCCATGATAAACAAAGAAACTCAAAAAATACCTTTGAAAGTCAAGATTTAGAGCTTGCAAATTCTGCTTCGCCACTCACTACTTCAGTTGTTGAATTACCACTTTGAGTTCTACACTTGACTGATTGAAGTTATCTTCATATTCTTCTTCAAGGTTTTGAAATCTCTTCGATTTGTGAGACAAATCGCCTTTTGTTGCTCTGCACTTGAAAACTTATTCGCTCAAAATTTTGGTAAGTGAAAATGACTTGAAAATCCCTTTTAAATGAATTCTCTACTTACCATAATAAATGTTCCACCATTAGGGTGTAAACCCTAGTTTGCCTTTTACCATTTCTGGTCTTCCGCCAATTGATAGGTATCACATACGGGTTAAGGTCTTTTACCGGTATAAACCGGGGGTTAGAAATATTTTACTAATTTGTTTCCCCCTAAGCTCTCCAGTAGCTTAGTTTGTCGGTTCAAAGATTTCCACACTAGGTACAGAAATCGGTTTGTCTAGAGACACTTCTTCTGGCTTCTTTTTCTAAGTTTTCTTCATATCTGCTTGAACAATTTCAATATCAATCTTTCCTTCCGGAGTGACTGGTTTATCATCCAATATATTCTTTCTCATCTTGTAGAATCTTATTGTATGACCCGATTTGTTGCAATGATAGCAAACCATTCCAGGTGCTCTCCAAGGTCCATTATTCATGTTTCCATTCTTCCTTTTGCATGTTGCAGCAGTGTCACCATTTCCATGATAGATCAAATAGGTTGCTCTCCATCCGGTTGCCACTTGATAGCCACCGCTACCTGACTA
This sequence comes from Cryptomeria japonica, assembly GCF_030272615.1. NCBI lineage: Eukaryota > Viridiplantae > Streptophyta > Pinopsida > Cupressales > Cupressaceae > Cryptomeria > Cryptomeria japonica. The sequence goes on along the minus strand of NC_081413.1, from coordinate 197,548,078 downwards.
ATGATTATAGGTATTAAACCAATTTGTATTCCAGTTCCCAGAGAATTTGGGAAAGACTCCTTGACTCCTTTGAGGATACTTTCCGGTGTTGTGCATGACAAACCTACATTCAAATGCTCTATGCCCAAACTTGTTGCATGCATAACAATTTTCATTGAATCTATTGGATCTAGGCTTATTGTTTAAAAAGTAAGGAAAATTATTGTAAGCCTTGTTTCTACATACATTAGCAGTATGTCCTTCCTTGAGACAATTAAAGCAAACAGGTTTGAACTTTTTCTTACCTTCATCCTTTGGTGTCATTTGCTTCTTTGATGCTCCATCTTTCGCTCCAGAGGTCTCACCTTCCCTCTAACTAGAAAAACCAAGTCCAGTGGTATTCTTCACCAGTTTTGCTGATTCAAGCTTTTGTTCTAGCTTAACAGTGCTCTTATTGAATTTGGCAAGTATTTTGTTTGACTCAGTGATTTCTTTGGTGATAGTAGCATTGGACTCCTTCAAGGTTGCATTCTCAGAAATAGCCAAGTTTAGTTCACCTTGCATATCTTCTTTTTCCACTTTGCTCACTTGCAGATGAGCGATAAGCACACTGATTTCTTGCTTCAGCTTGGAGATCTCATGATCTTTGTCTTTTACCATATCTTCAATTTTTCTCCAGTTCTCAAGCTCTTGACACATCCTGATAGTCAGTCCTTCCAATTCCCTTCTTAGGTTGGCATTAGACTCATTCAGTTTTTCAACTTCTCCAACTAGGGCAGCCATATCTGCTTCATCAGAGGAACTATTTTCAGTTAGCTCCATCAGTTTCTCAGCATGCTCTCTTCTTTTTTCCAAAGAGGCCTTATATTTGACTTTGAGTTCATCATAGGCTTTCTCAGTCTGAGTGAGCAGATGAGTAAGTTCCCTCATAGTGTAATCCCCCATATCTCTTTCCAAGTGGTTAAACTTATAGAAAGGAAGGCTCTAATACCAATTGATGAATACTAAGAGGGGGGGGTGAATTAGTATACCAGAAGATACTGAACTTAAACACTTTAAAAGTTTAGCAGTAAACTGGTATAATAGTTTAACTAACAAACCATTTAACACAAATGCAAACCAAACAAAAAATAAGGCATTCACCCACAGAAGCACAATCACCATAACATGAGATTTTGACGTGGAAATCCAAATGGGAAAAAGCATGGTGAGATGAAACTCACAAGTAACTCTATGTAGAATAGTAACTAGACCGGTTAAGGTCAGACTGGTTAAAATCATACAATGTTCTTTACCAGAATAGATCCTATTAGGAATCTCAATCTTTGTTAGGAGATAAGTCTGATTAAAGACTACCTTGTGAGAGGATTTCAGATCCATAGTTGTGAACCACCTTGTTAGAGGATTTACAAAGGCTTTGCCAAGCCTACCCGGTTAAGGGTTTCAGACTTGTCAAAGATGTGAGTAATCAGTAAGTGAATGATCTAGCAAATAGCACAGTCTACTTGGTTAGATCCATGATAGCTCATTGCTAATGCATTTCAGCATTACTTCAGTCTTCAGTATATCCACACTCTGTTACAACACATAGACTTGATCTTCTCTTCTAAGATCGCACATACAAAAACTCATCAACCACCAAAAACCCTAACAACTACCACACTTGAAAACCCTAGACATGATGTCCTTAAAAAGGAATCTGATTTCATGTCGGTCCAATAGTATTACATTGCAAGTTCCTAGGTTCATTACATCTAGACACATTTGATAACATAGCACAAATCACCGTCAAAGTATCAGTGGATGACAACTCATCACAAAAATACCGGTTGGTAACTTATCACAGAGTATTACCATTTCATACAACTTTATCAATTACCGGTTGGTAACTCATCACAGAGTAATATCGGTTCATACAACTTTACTGATTACCGGTTGTCCAAAATGAAGATTGGGAAAATGATAACTGCTGCTTCAGTTTCTTCGCTCCACTTGAGATCCTCGAATCTGCTTGAGATCGGTAGACACTTTCTTCAAAACATCGATAGCCTATAGACTATAATGCAATACCAGTTTGGAACAAATACCGGTTGAGCATAACTCATACATACAAAAAGTGATCTCAAAGCAAGTGTGTGTCCATCAATGACAATCACAACATAAACATCAAAAATACCAACAACTGTGAGGTAGCAGTGCTACCCTATGGTAGGACCTGATATCATTTGGTAGTAGTGCTACCGTAAGGTATCACCTGCTACCTTTCGGTAGCACCGGGGTCTCCATCCATCCAAAAAGAAACAACGCCCCCCAATTTTGACCGAATATAACATTCGATTTTTTTTAATTATTTTTTTTAAGTTTAAAAAATAATAATTTATATTTAATAATAAATAATATATATATACATATATATATATTAATATTAATATTATTATTATTTTGTTTATTTTTTTTATTTATGTATTTTGGAAAATAAAGCTTGATAATTATTATTGGAAATAAATTTGATTTTTAAAATTAAATATTATATTTTTATATATGTTAATGTAATATAATTATATAATATTATATTTGATGAATATATATTTATATGGAAATTATATTATATTACTATATATATATATATATATTTAAATTGGAATTCAATTTAGATTATGGTTATAGTCAATTTGGGTGAATTATAATTTAATCATAATCAAATGATTGGGGGATTAAATTTTAAATGTGGGTTTAATTAATCTTATTAGACATGTGACTTCATTGTTTTCCTTATATTAATATAGATGTAATTTCTTTATTTCTGGAAAATCTTTATTGCAAGTATTTTATGCTTTTTGACTGCTTTAAGAAAAGATTGCCTGTTTAGGATCTTGTGTTATAGTAATTGCAGTTAAGTTTAAATTTCATTTCAATTCTAGTGAGTTGTCATTATGTCATATCATGTATACCCGCTTAGTCAGCTGTCATTGTAAAAACCTTGTGGATGTGAGTCATTGTGTGTTATGTTTCCATATGGTCAATCCTGGGTTAATGATTGTGGATCCTTCACCTGTATAATTTTAGGATTATTTATGGCTATCAGTTTCGCCATAGAGTTCTCATAGAGACACCTTTCTTGTTAGTGTCCTAGGAGAGAGAGTGGCTTTCGGGTGGGGGCCACACCCGAAGTAGATGGTAGGATAACCCCTCAGAAGTCAGATAATAAGTGATAACCTAATAATTGATTAGGGGGTGAGTACTTATTAAATTAATTAAGATATTGTACCCCACAGATAGTTGAGTGCTTGTATAGGATCAAGGTGTGTGGGAAGGCCTAGAATGGAAAACCTACCACCTTGTCTTCACGAAAGGTAGGTACAGTCTGCATGATGCTTAGATGGAGTCAAGGGTTCGGGAGAGGTTACTAGGATAACCCAGAATGGGGGCCAGGACCTATGGAGACCTACCTAGGGTAACCATCTTAAGCCATGTGATGACACTCTCTCTTTAGGGTCACTAGTGTTTTGTGAGTTGAGTCACTTGAGTTTTGTGGAGTCATGTGTACTGTCATACTTGTCTTATTGCTTGCTTGAGGGTCTTCTGCTATCTCCTAGCATGGTGGGTTGGTTCCATTATTGGATCACATGGTCGGGTGTTAGTGCCACTTCCCATCGGATATCTTTGTTCTTACCTTCATGCAAGGATTGGCTTTGACAGTGTACCTTGGTTCGTGCTTCATGTATTAGCTCATGTTCTTGATATTGTACCTTTGAGACCCGTGTGGTCATTGTATCAGTAACTTTGTAACCTACGTACTGTAATTGTTCTATTGAAGCCATGTAATATATGGAATGTTGTAATTTAATGTTAAATGAAATATATGTTTTTAAACCTTTAAACCTATCTATTTGGAATCAGTTTTTGAGTTTGAGTTAATTAATCATAATTGACTTTCCCTAATTTAGATGGATAATTGGATTAACGTTGTGATTTAGATTTAATTTCAACTAATCTTCATTGGTAACCCTTTATGATGTCATTGTTCGACTTCCGCTTGTGTTTTTATACTTGCAATATTATAATTAATGCACTTAATCTTTTAAAAAAAAAAAATTTCACCGTTTAGCTGCCTTGTAGAGTGGTTTTCCTTTAGGGTTTATGGTGGGGCATTACATTTGGTATAAGAGCACAAGTTTCAACATTGGGTACTCTAGGATGTAGTGAGCCAATTCAACTTGACCTTTTGTGTAGGTCTTAGTGTTTGAGTTTCACTTGCTTTATCCTTGTCATAGATCTAAGCTGTTTTCTCTTTTGTAGTGTTAGGTCATGGCTAGGAAAGCTAAGGGAGTTGGCCGTGTTGGTGGCCGCAATAGAGGTAGAGGTAGGGGATGGGGTTGAGGTTCAGACCGCCATAGTCCTTCACCACTACCCACTCATGTGAGTGTAGATCAAGAGCAGTTTGTGCATCAAGATTCACCACATACAGGAGAGTAGGTTCCAGAAAGGGAAGAGCTGAGATAGATGTTCCAGGAGGTTCTAGCTAGGCTAGGACCCAGGCCTGAGGGTGGGTAGCCCATCCATGCTTAGGTTGGGGACTCGCATCAGCAGGTTCTAGAGGAGAGAGAGAGAGAAGTCTCCTAGAAGGAGGGAGGTCCTAGTTGACCATGACCCGGCTCTCTTGGGTCACATTAAGAACTTGATGAGAACCAACCCTCCCTTCTACGATGGTTGAGGCACAGATCTCAAGGCAGAGACTTGGCTGATCAGTTTAGATAGGTGTTTCACTATGTTTCCATATAGTAGCAACACCAGATCAAGATGTGCCATCATGTGTCTCGATGATTTTGCTTCGATCTGGTGGAGGTTAGAGGAGGAGAAGATCGGTCTGAGTATCAACATCATTTCTTGGGAGATATTCTTAGAGAGATTTAGGGCATGGTTTGTCTCACCGCAGTTGAGGCAGACTTGGGCAGATGAGTTCTATGCTTTGTAGGAGTTTGGTGTGTCAATTGACCAGTTCGAGAATAGATTTTATGAGCTGAAACAGTATGTCGGGATTGGTAATGATAAGGCTATGCTCGCGCAACATTTCTTGAGAGGTCTTAATTATCGTATCAGTGGAGGGGTTAGATTTTTTGAGCTAGCTTCAGTCGAGGTAGCCATGGCAAAAGCCAGATTGGTTGAGCAAAACCTTAGCCATGCACATGGTGGACAATCGGGGATACATATAAGGAGTGTTCCTTTTAGTGGGAACAGAGCTCGTGGGAATCAGTCATAGTCAGCTGCACCATTTAGGACTCCTTAGGCACCCATTAAGGGTGGATAGCAGCAGCAACAACAACAATAGTAGCCACAAATGCCGAAACAGTTTCAAGGCCAGCATAATGGCAATTCTCAGCATAGGAGAAACAGGAACTGGCAGAGGAGCAAACAGGGTTTTCTAGTACAATCCTCTCAGAGTGCATCTCAGGACCCTAGTAAGGGAAGCTTTCAACTGTCCAGTGGGCCAACTGGAGGTAGAGGACAAGGTAGAGGAGCTTGCTACTCTTATGGGAAATTCGGCCATATAGCCGCACAGTGTCCTCAGCGTTCCCACCAGATGAGAAGTTAGAGGCCTACTACGTCAAAGCCTATAGTAGGGGATGCTGGTAGATCCCACAAATTGTTTGCAGCAGGTGTGTTGTGTGATATCCCTATCTCAGTGCTTTTTGACTCCAGTGCTTCAGATTCCTTTATTTCTTCGTCCATTGTGGAGCCGTGTGGAATCGTGTCTTCTAAGCAGGTGGATAGGTGGCAAGTAGAGTTGGCTACCAGGGTGAGTGTGTTCATAGATGCCTTTGTTCCTAGTTGTGAGTTGGACCTAGGATCCTTTGTGACTTCTATTGACCTTCAAGTCATTCCTTTGGGATCCTATGGAGTAGTGTTGGGGATGGATTGGTTATCATCACAGTGCTCGTGTGGACTGTCGTCAGAAGATAGTAGAGTGTTTAGATGACCATGATAGGAAAGTGGGGATCATTGGAGTTCAGAGATTGATATCCTTATGTATGATTTCCAATATGCAACTTAAGCAGTGTATACGTAGAGGATGTCAGCTTTTTGTAGTAACTCTTGAGGATATGGATGAGGGAGAGAGTCAAGAAATCGCTCTTGATGGTCACCCTATTCTACGAGAGTATGCTGATGCATTTCTGTTGGAGATTCCTGGTATGCCTCTGAAGCGAGTCATTACCTACTTCGAGAGCTCCATATTGGATGACTACTCAGGAGCTGAGTGAGTTGAAGTTGCAGATGGAGGAATTGTTGGCCAAGGGATTCATTCATCCTAGTGTCTCTCCTTGGGGTGCGCCTGTTATCTTTGTAAAGAAGAAGGATGGTTCTCTTCGGTTATGCATTGATTATCGACAGTTGAATAAAGTAACCATCCATAATCGATATCCATTGCCTCGTATAGATGATCTTTTTGATCAAGTGAAGGGATCCAATGTTTTCTCTAAGATTGATCTGAAATCTACATATCATCCGTTGCACATTCATGATGCAGACATTAATAAGACAGCATTTCGCACTCATTATGGTCACTATGAGTTCACAGTAGTGCGATTTAGGTTACAAACATGCCTTCAATTTTTATGTGCCTCATGAATGGGGTTTTTTGCACCTACCTGGATCATTTTGTCCTTGTGTTCTTGGATGAAATATTGATTTATTCTAGATCTTTGGAAGAGCATGAGGGTCACTTATGACAGGTATTGCAGTTCTTGAGGGAGAACCAGCTTTATGCCAATTTGGCGAAGTGTGATTTCTTCCAGACTGAAGTGAACTATACTTGTCATGTGGTTTCAGGAGAGGGTGTATATGTGGATCCTTCGAAGATCCAAGCCATAGTGGATTGGCTAGCGTCAACCAATGTTTTAGAGGTTCAGAGTTTTATGGGTTTGGACGGAAACTAACGTCTCTTTGTTCAGGGTTTTTCTTGGATAGGTCACCCGATTACTTCTCTTCAGAGGAAAGGGAAGAAGTTTGTTTGGTCAGAGCAGTGTGCGTCAACGTTTCGTACCTTGAAGGAACTCCTTGTGAGCGCTCCAATTTTGGCAGTCCCTGACCCATCTCGAGATTTTATGGTATGTAGAGATGCCTCTTTAGAAGGTATAGGTGCAGTGCTTATGCAGGATGGACATGTGGTTGCCTATGAGTCTCACAAACTCAAGGACCATGAGTTGAACTATCCAGTTCATGATTTGGAGTTGGTAGCTGTAGTGCATGAATTGGTTAGATGGCATCATTTTCTGTTAGGGCATCAGTTTGAGCTACATAGTGATCACCGTAGTTTGTAGTATATTTTCACGTAGCCGAACTTGAATGCTCGATAGCGAAGGTGGATGGAATTCCTCTGCGAGTATGATTTTGAGGTTCAATATATTTAGGGGAAGGATAACATACTAGCAGATGCCTTGAGTTGTAGGCGGCATGAATTTTCAACATTGTCCCTTAGAGTGGACTTGAGGTAGAGAATTATTGGAGTTCTTCCTCAAGATTCTTGGTATTAGGATGTTAGAGCCATGTCGGAGTCCTGAAGGCCATTAGAGGGTATATTTTCTGGTTATAGTCTTGAGGTAGATGGCCTTCTTCATCATCTTGGTCAGATCTATGTACCTCCTTTGGAGGGTCTTCGCACTTTAATAATGACTGAGCCCCATCATGTACCTTATTCGGCACATCCAGGTGTCAAGAAGATGCACACAAATCTTAGATAGATTTATCATTGGGCTGGAATGAAACATGATATTGCTGATTCTGTGTCGAAGTGTTTGGAATGTCAGTGAGTGAAGGTGGAGCACTAGCACCTGGGAGGGCTTTTACAGCCTAATATAGTACCAGATTGAAAATGGGATATCATTTCCATAGATTTCATTGTTGGGTTACCTGTCTCTTCACATTGACATGATGCCATCATGGTCATTGCTGATAGGTCGGCCAAGGTTTCTCATTTTGTTCCTAATCAAGCTTCTTATATGGCAACATTGGTGGCTCATGTCTTCTTGGAAGATGTGGTGAGATTGCAAGGGATTCCAAGATGGATCATTTCTAATAGAGATCCTGTCTTTACCTCAGCATTGTGGACCTCACTTTAGCTTGCTTTGGGGATTTAGTTGAACTTCAATTCAGCTTATCATCCTGAGATAGATGGTTAGACTAAGGGTGTGAATCAGGTTTTAGAGGACATGCTTCACATGTATGTTATGGACCAGTAGTTGCATTGGGAGGATTATATTTATCTAGTGGAGTTTTCTTATAACAATGGATATCAAAGCTCCATATGTATGTCTCCCTTTTAGGTATTGTATGGTCGTCCTTTCCGTACTCCTTTGAGTTGGGATTGGTTAGAGGACAAGGTGCGTATAAGACAGGATATTCTTTGAGAGATGAAGAAGTGTGTCCGTGGAAGAGTCTGATCCATTATACAAAGGGTTCTAAGTTGGCACCTCGTTTTGTTGGCCCTTTTGAAATCCTTGAGAGGATAGGACCTGTTGCCTACCATCTTGCCTTGCCACCGAGTCTATCCCACATCCACGATGTCTTTCATGTTTTAGTTCTTCAACCTTGTCACCCTTATGTGACTCATGTTCTTGATTGAAACTCTTTGCAGGTCGAGGACGGGCATCTTTCCATGGAGCCCGTGCGAATTCTTCAGCATTGGGATTTGGCCCTCGGGGGTCACACCATCGACCAAGTAAGGGTCCTATAGGACCCAAATGATGAGACCTTGACGACTTGGGAGGATGCAACGAAGATGAGAGAGCTCTATTTTTATCTATTTTAGGCTTCTAGGAGTAAGCCTAGTTTTTGGGGGGAGAATGTAGTACCCCTTCTCGATTGGACTTATTAGACCGATATTTTCTTGTAGTTTAATTTTTAGTTGATACATTTCTGCTAAACATTATTCAGACGTATTTGATATTATTTCATGTTTATCTGGATATGAGATGTATGAGTTATTTTCAATATTTCAGTACTGGTGATTTGTGGTATTTTATGGATTATTGCTATGTACTGACACTTTACTTTATCTATGCAATGTGCAATTATATGTTGCGTGTCTACGATTGTATTGGATGAAAGGGGATGATTATATACATGCATGTGTGATTTTGATGATGCACGATATTGCAGGTACAAGTACCGGGTAGGTATGGGGTATTGTCTCCACCTAGCTTCACAGGTTTGAGTGAGCCTTATATGTCCGATGGGAGTGGAGGAGATAGCTGTTGACCCTAGTTCTTACCCTTAGTCTACTCTTGTGAGTGTCATCAGTCAGTCATCCATTCCTTTTGATCGGCCTTCGAGTCTTGTTGTGTGACTTTTTTGGAGTCTTCTTGTATTTTCCTCGATTTGCATGCCATAGTGGGTTTGATTATTTATTTAAGTTTAAGTCATCATTTCATAGTTGGTATAAGCAAGTTATGCATTATTATGCCTTTGTGTTATGAACTTAGCTTATTGACTTAATTTATTAGATTTAAATCAATGATTATATATTTTGGAAAAGTAACTATATTTAAATCAAATGGAAAAAGTAAAATATATAAAGTTACTTCTATTGCTTTTAGATTTAAAGAAAAGCAAAAATAGAGTTAAATTATTGATTTTTACTTTTCTTGAAAAGGTTAATTAAATTTCATTATGACAGAAATGTATTTTTCAAAAAAAAAAAAATGGGAAGAAATTCCCCAATTACCTTTGAAGGAAAATAGAAAAAGTCAATTTGTTTATTTAAATGTTTTCATGAGAAAAATATTTCAACCTTAAAAGCTTAGGCTAAGATATTTTCCCTTTTTATCCCTAAAAATATTTTTGAAAGAGGGAGGCTTGTTTTTGGAGGAGGATGCTTGTTTTGGAGGAGGAAAATTCTGGAAAATTGTTTGGAAGGAAGATTTTGATTTTTGTTTGGAATTCTATTCAAGGATAGATGCTCACAAATTTCTTCCAAGAAGCTCCATAGGTTGGATGATTTCTACTTTGTTTGGTTTAAAAAATCTATGCTTCTTTCCCTTCTTCTGGATGTTGTAAAAAGATTGATTAAATGAGTGTTTTGTTATGGGTTTAGTTACTATGAGGTTTATTGAAAAATATCAGTCCATTTTGTTATTAAAATGCAACTTCAAGCTCTGTCAATTCATTTTGATGAATTGATCTAGAAAAAAAATAATTAAAAAAATAAAATGAAATAAAATAAATGTAAATTTAAATTGTTTTTAGTAAAGAGGGGGGGAGGCAGAAGCCTGCTACCCACGGTAGTAGTGCTATCGTATGGTAGCACCTACTACCATGAGGTAGTAATGCTACCCTGCGGTAGCACCTGCTACCATTTGGTAGCAGTGCTACCATAAGGTAGCACTTGCTACCTTTCGGTAGCAGCAGGGGCACTGTCCATCCAAAAAGAGACAACGCCTGCCAATTTTGACCGAATATAGCATTCAGTTTTTTTTTAATAATTTTTTTTTAAGTTTAAAAAAATAATATATATTTAATAATAAATAATAATAATATATATATAGATTAATATTAATATTAATATTATTTTGGTTATTTATTTTATTTATGTATTTTGGAAAATAAAGCTTAATCATTATTATTGGAAATAAATATGATTTTTAGTATTAAATATTATTTTTTTATATATGTTAATATAATATAATTATATAATATTATATTTGATGAATATATATTTATATGGAAATTATATATATATATATATATATATATATTGAAATTTGAATTAAATTTAGATTATGGTTATAGTCAATTTGGGTAAATTGTAATTTAATCATAATCAAATGATTGGGGGATTAAATTTTAAATGTGGGTTTAATTAATCTTATTAGATATGTGACTTCATTGTTTTCCTTATATTAATATAGATGTAATTTCTTTATTTCTGGAAAAATTTTAATGCAAGAATTTTATGCTTTTTGACTGCTTTAAGATAAGATTGCCTATTTAGGGACTTGTGTTATAGTAATTGCAGTCAAGTTTAAATTTAGTTGCAATTCTGGTCAGTTGTCATTATGTCGTATGATGTATACCCCCTTAGCTAGGTGTCATTGTAAAAATCCTGTGGATGTGAGCCATTGTGTGTTATGTTTTCATATGGTCAATCCTAGGTTAATGATTGTGGATCCTTCACCTGTGTTATGTCAGGATTATTTATGGTTGTCAGTTTTTCCATAGAGTTCTCATAGAGAGAGCTTTCCTGTTAGTAGCACCTGCTACTGTTTGGTAGCAGTACTACCATAAGGTAGCACTTGCTACCTCTCGGTAGTAGCAGGGGCACTGTCCATCCAAAAAGAAACAACACCCCCCAATTTTGACCAAATATAACATTCAGTTTTTTTCTAATTACTTTTTTAAAGTTTAAAATATATATATATATATATATTTTTTAATAAATAATAAAGCTTAATCATTATTATTGGAAATAAATGTGATTTTAAAAATTAAATATTATATTTTTATATATGTCAATATAATATAATTATATAATATTATATTTGATGAATATATATTTATATGGAAATTATATTATATATAAATATATATATAAATTGGAATTAAATTTAAATTATGGTTATAGTCAATTTGGGTAAATTGTAATTTAATCATAACCAAATGATTGGGGGATTAAATTTTAAATGTGAGTTTAATTAATCTTATTAGACATGTGACTTCATTGTTTTCCTTATATTAATATAGATGTAATTTCTTTGTTTCTAAAAAATCTATATTGCAAGTATTTTATGCTTTTTGACTGCTTTGAGAAAAGATTGCTTGCTTAGGATCTTGTGTTATAGTAATTGTAGTCAAGTTTAAATTTCATTGCAATTTTGGTGAGTTGTCATTATGTCATATGATGTATACCACCTTAGTCAGGTGTCATTGTAAAAACCATGTGGATGTGAGCTATTGTGTGTTATGTTTCCATATGGTCAACCCTGGGTTAATGATTGTGGATCCTTCACTTGTGTTATGTCAAGATTATTTATGGCTGCCAATTTTGCCATAGAGTTCTAATAGAGAGACCTTTCCTGTTAGTTTCCTAGGAGAGAGAGTGGCTTTCAGGTGGGGGCCGCACCCAAAGTGGATGACAGGATAACCCCTCAGAAGTCAGATAATAAGTGATAACCAAATAATTGATTAGTGGGTGGGTAGTTATTAAATTAATTAAGATATTGTACCCTGCACACGGTTGAGTGCTTGTATAGGCTCAAGGTGTGTGAGGAGGCCAGGAATGGCAAACCTACCACCTTGTCTTCATGAAAGGTAGGTACAGTCCGCATGATGCTTATATGGAGCCCAGGGTTCAGGAGAGGTCACCTAGATAGCCCAGGATGGGGGCCGGGACCTATGGAGACCTAAGTAGGGTAACCATCTTAAGCCATGTGATGACACTCTCTCTTTAGGGTCACTAGTGTTTTGTGAGTTGAGTCACTTGACTTCTGCAAAGTCATATGTACTGTCATACTTGTCTTATTGCTTTCTTGAGGGTCTTTTACTATCTCCTAGCATGGTGGGGTGGTTCCATTATGGGATCACATGGTCAGGTGGTAGTGCCACTTCCCATCAGATATCTTTGTTCTTACCTTCATGTGAGGATTGGCTTCACTGGTTTACCTTGGTTCGTGCTTCATGTATTAGCTCATGTTCTTGATATTGTACGTTTGAGACCCATGTGGTCATTGTATCAGTAACTTTGTAACCTATGTACTTTAATTGTTCTATTGAAGCCATGTAATTTATGGAATGCTATAATTTAAAGTTCAATGGAATGTATGTTATTTTAGTTATCTTGCATCTTATGTATAAATGAATCATTGGAAGTATATATATTGTAACTCTTTAAACCTATCTATTTGGAATCAGTTTTTGAGTTTGAGTTAATTAATCATAATTGACATTCCCTAATTTAGATGCATAATTGGATTAACATTGTGATGCAGTTTTAATTTGAAGTAATCTTCATTGGTAACCCTTAAGGATGTCATTGTTAGACTTCTGCTTGTGTTATTATACATGCAATGTTATCATTAATGCACTTAATCGTCTTAAAAAAAATTATTTCACCCTTTAGCTGCCTTGTAGAGTGGTTTTCCTTTAGGGTTTATGGCGGGGCATTACAATCATCTAAACTAGAAAGGGTAACCTTGATCTTTAGTCATTTTGATATATTCTAATAGTTGATTATTTAACAATTCACACAAATCAAACACATATATTCCATAACAATCATGTGCACAACATATATTGCAATAGCCAAAGTATAACCTTCCATATTTTTGAAATAAATATTATAGGATATACCATATGCAGCATACCTCACAATAAGACTTTTTATTTTGTCAATCAACAATACTCTCTAATCACTCATCACACTGGTTAGGGTTTCAAATTCTTTATTCCTCATTGTCTTCTTAACCGGTATACTCCCACTTTCACACATGCCAATAAAAACCAATATAATGTCCTTCACGATCAGATAGGGTTTATCCAACATGATATAGTCATTTTGCACATGACTCAAGATTAACCTATTTAATTCCTCATTATCAAACCACATAAACTTACTCCACAAATATGTTCCTTTGTGACTTAACTCCTTGACCTTCTAGAAATCTACTTCACTTAGACTCCTTTTCATTTTTTTGATCTTCTTTGTTTCAAACTCATCTAGTCGTACCTTTTCAAAAAACTAAAACTTTCGGTTCTCGATTCTCTATCAATCATCTTTGATTCCATGCTTGAACTTTTGCTCTGCTTCTCTGATCTGAACTCTTTAACTACTAACTACAACCTCACTCCTTGAACTCTTTTATTTTCACCATGATGAAAAATGATCTCAAATTCTCAAATTTATGTTTCTGATTCCTTCTATGGTTTTACCAACAAAAAGTGTCTTGTCAATGCTGTCAATGCAAATTATGAATTATTAGATTGCATCTCAAGCACAATCATGCTGGACTGATGACATGAACTACTTCAGAAGGGGGGGTCAATAGATTTTTTTTGAAAAATCCCTTGAGTTGAAGAAATAAACTTAGATGTCAAAGGAAGAGGTATCAATACAAGATTCTAGTACACCAAAATTGGTCTCATTGTTTACCTTCTTCTTTCTCCATACCATGACTTCCTTCCTCTTTGATTCACTAACCTTCACCATATTCTTCTTCGTTGAATTTTCCTAACCACCTTCATTTCTGCATTGATTAGCATAATGTTTGGATTTCTTGCACTTGTAACAATGATGTTCCTCTGCACTTAATTTACTAAATTGGTTTTATATCTAGACTAATTATCTTTGTGACCATAACCATTGCATACATGACAATATCCATGAAAGTTACTTTTCTCCTTATTCTCTCCAATCGGATTATGATTCTAACTCATAGCATAATTTCTACATCAATTTGTCTTATGACCAAACTTCTTGCAATTGTAACATTGAATTCTTCTTGTACAGTCTACATTTTTATGACCAAATTTATTGCATTGAAAATAATACCCATTAAATGATGGGTACCTTTGTGCATTTGGTTGTCAGATTGATAGTTTCTTTGTAGTAGATCTCTTATTTCAAGCTTTGTTTTCATCTTTTGGTTTCTTTGTTGCTTCAACTTCGACTTTCTTGCCTTTGTGTTTATCATTCTTATTTAAAATTTCATCGGTCTGAAATCCCAGTCCAATCTTCTCTAAATGATCTTTCTTCATGTTAATCAGATCCTCAAACAACTTACTACTTTCAAGAACTTTACTTTCTTTTTTCAACTTCTTTACTTCTTATTCCAGCTTCTCACATTCTTTAGTATTCATCTTAATTCATTATTTTAAGGTTTCCTCTATCTTGTTCTTCTCCTCAATCTTCTACATTAAATCTTAATGGTTTCATTCGCCTACTTCAACTGATTAAGAGCTTTCTTATGTCTCAAATTGAACTTCTGGATTTCTCCTTGCAGCTTCATTACAAACTCATTTTCTTCTCTAATATTATCTTTTCATTCCTCATTCTTTGATTCCATACTTTCTAGATCCTAAAGAGCTATTTGCAAATCCTCATCTAGATGATATTCCCTAGTCATACTCATCGGTGCCATTAGTCAACCAATAAGGATCTCCCTCAAGCAGTTAAGATTTCAAGCAAGGGACAAGGATCTGATACCAATTGTTGAATTGGTTGAATGGATCAAAATATTGAGAGGGGGGATGAATCAATATTCCCAGTCTTTCTAAACTTTTACTTATATATCAATTTCATCTGTTAAACTTATCAACATGGAATAAGATAAAATTACAAAGTTGTGTCACACTTTTATAAAGGAAATGGCCAATGTTGATTCAACTATTTAAACCGAAACAATAGAAAGTGAAATATATGTTTTGAATTTTGAAATAATGTGAACTAATAAAATGTATATTCTTTTATGCATTTTATATTTGTAATTTAAAAAATAATTAAAAAATTATTTCAACATAGTTTTTAATAAAGAACAATATAATTTAATAGTTGATAAAAATGCTAAAATTGAAGTTACACAAAGCGCCACACTTTATTTAGTAAATTCTACCTTTCTTTGTTCATTTTTTCCATGTATATTGATAACTTGAAACTTTAGTGCATAGATATATATTTCAAAAAACTTGAAAAGTTGAGTGTACTAATATAAAACTTTTTCCATTTGGCACCACCTCTTTTCTTCACTATTTATCCAAATTAGTAAACAATTATATCATCTTGACATAGATTGTTTTCTCTAGTGCATCATTTTTTTTTTCAAAATTTTTAAATAAATTTTGGTATTTTTCCTTGACAAGATAATCAATCTTATATTTTAATGGCAATGAACTACTTTAAATTAAAATAAAATATAAAATATAAAAGAAAATTAAAATATTAAAAGATGTATATTTTGGAATATTCAATTGTAGATCTATAAGATGGTTATTTTACATTTCAAAAAAATATATTATTTATAAATGGACACTGAGAGGGGGGTAGATCAGTGACAATGGTGAATGCAACTTCCTTAGAACTACAATTTGAAGCACCAAATGTTGAATCTAGCACCTCTAAACGCTTCTTAATAATGTATCCAAATAGCAAGAATATATGTATTATATAGAATAAATTTAGAGCGAATCTCTTGCCACAACTTCACAAGAAACTCAACATTAACTATACTAACTAGTCACTAATACCGACCAAAACATGTTGACAGCACTGACAACACACTAACATCTCATTCAGCCCAAGCTTGTAAGATTTTAATATCATTCATCTGATGCATTATTATTAGAGTCTTATAAGAGTATACCTTTAGAGAAAAGGAATAATTTATTATGATATATTTTTCAACAAAAACTTAGTACTAGGAGATTGTGTTGTCTTCTTTATCACTATTATTTTAAGACAAATCCAAATAAAATCCTATTTTATTATATTATAAATCACATATCTTGGAAGGAAGAGGCATATAATTATCTTGATGTAGAGAAGAATGTGTGCTTGCTAATTTTGAATAAAAACTATAAAACCCATGCATTTAGAGGTTAATTTGAAATAATGGTCTAGAATGAGAGTAGAAAAGAAAATATTAAAATTTTAAAATTCGTGTATGAATCCCTAAAGGATACAATGAATAATTTGGTTGAATTAACCCTATTTACATGTGAGGAAAGGGATGTGCATCCTAACGTACTAATTAGAAAAGAGAAATTATTTCTTCACACAACCTCATGTTATCACTATGGAGAGATAAATATAGAGTAGAAAATGATTTGTATGGATTTTAAACTCTTAAATCAATTTTTACATACACTTGTAAATATATGTTTTAAGAAATTCAATTGAGAATTTTAGAAATAGTAAATAGAAGTAAAGAGGAATATAGGGTATTTGGATGACTATAAAGAAATTGGTTCTACATTATATTCTAAACATGACAAAAAGAAAGATGAAAAAAGATAAACCCCTCCTCTTTTAAACATGAAGAGGACATACAAAAGCATATGAACGGGAGAAATGATTAAGCTAAATTTAACCTCATAAAGTTTAAACTATTAAGGTCCATCAATTTTTCTATGTTGAAATAATGTTTCAATAACGTTTGGTCGAGAAATTCTTAATTACATGAAGTGAAATAAACTACATAACTTTGTTTAATTAATTATTTTTTAACACACCCAAAATGATAACATTCTATTACAAAAAGTGTGCGTTTTTTGTTGAGTGAATACTTTGGTGATATTTGGAGAATTCTACTAATTCCCTCCCCCCTTACCTTTTTTTTATAATATCGAAAGTGTTTCCTGATAGAAAAAAAATAACCATATTTAGAGGATACAATATCTAGAGTAGAATACACTACTCAAATCCCTCAAGCGCCATAATGAAATATACAATAGTAATTCAAGTTTTCTCATAATATACTCCTCACACATTGTATTAGGATCAACAAACTCACTAATTATTTAATTATTAATTGTGTTTATCAATTGTAGAGTTGTACTGGGAGTCATTTGTGAAGATATTTTAATTAATTTGTGTTTGAAAAATAGTCCTTAAATTAATTTAATAATATAAGTATGTGATTCTATTTGGTTAAAATGCTTGATTGAATTTGAATAGAATATGCATGTTTGTCACAAAGTTGTATTATAGGGACATTCAATAAATATTTAAGGGCAGTGAAATTAATTATGTGTTTGTTAGCATATTTATTTTATATCATCAATATCAAGCAAGAATTATCATTGTTATATATTTTTTTAAGAATATTAAGTTTATTTCAAAATTGAATAATGTGTCATATATAATAATATTATATTTTGAATGACAATATCATTCTTATTAATTGCATACATCTAAGATAAATATAATTAGTTAAAAGATATTCCAATCTCTAAAGAGTTGTCCACGAAATTTCACATCAGAAACCTATTTTAGTATATATTTGTTTTTAATATTTATTACATGAATATGACAATGTAACCATTTTCATTTGATACTATGTTTCTTATAGGTACACATTATGTTTGTTATCCTTATACCGACATGTGAAATTAGGGAAAAACAAAAAATAATAAAATACTATAAAACTTTTATTTATGTCAATATTTGTCCTTTCAAGAAATATCAATACTAAAACTCCTAGAACTAGATGTAATTTTATCTCCAACAAATATTTGTATTGTAGAGATGTTTTGTAGTGCCCCTCCTTGATACACTTTTATTTTGATGCATTATTAGACATTCATGGACTTGTTGAGATACATTTATGATACTATTGGCATATGCTTATGGTTTTGGTTTATGTTTTGATGATACTTGTAGATGATAATTATTACAAGTTCACAAATGATACATTATGCTTTATATGGATGATGGCACATTATGGACTATGTTGAGATTTATGTTTAGATACTTATGCATATTCAATGGTTTATGTTTACTTATGATGTTACCATATTTTTTTATTAAGGGAAAACAAGTTTTGAGGGGACTAGAAACCCTATACACTAGGTTTTAAAGGGACTCGAAACCCTCAGATTTTGCCAGGATCTAGAGCCTACAAAGAAACTTCTACCAGAAAGATAGGAAAATAAGAGCAACAGACTAAATCAACAAAATTGGCTAGTACAAGCCAAAAGATAGAACAACCATAAGCAGAAAAAATCCAGCAACAAAGATGCTAGCAACACAACCTAAAGCATTAGATGAAGTCGATAGACTCCCACATCAAAACATCGAGGATTTTTTGGGATCCCCTTCCCATATTCAAAAAAATCAGGTAGCAAAAGGCTAGCCCGACCCTTAACCAAAAACAAACACAAACTAAGTTGGGCCTTTCAAAACTGTCAGCATCCAGCCAAAGATAAGCAAGAGAGTTTTGAAAGGCTCCCCTAACCTTCGAATTGGGTTTTACAATGGCTCCCAAAACCACCAAAAAATGAACCATAACATGCGGGTTTTGAAAAGCACCTCTAACCTTAGAAATGGGTTTTAAGGTGGCTCCCAAAACCATAGGTCTGACTCTAGCACTCTCAAAGCATCTGAAAACCACACCCCTAACCACAAAGCATCTATCCACCTCTATAGGATAGAAATACCTATGTTGGACTACAACAACCAACTCCACCTCAATAGGAGGGAGGTTAACTCCAAAACCTTCCATCTCCACCGACAGAGAAGGAAGGGCGACCTCAGTAAGGAAAACTGAAGAGAACCCAAGTTGTAGAGAGAAGGAAGGCCAAGAGATATTACAAGGGAAAACACAATTGGACCCAAGAGAACATCCCATCATCAAATCTTCCACCAAGCTACAATGTAGAATATAATCCCAAAAAACTAAAAGAAACCCCAAAGGGCCTGCTAGATCTATCAAAAGAAAGAGGAGAAAGGGCACTAGAAGAAAACAATGACTCCCCACCCTCGTGTTCTTAAACCTAGGTCCTAGAAAAGATAATGTCACCATAAGAAGGAACAAAGCAGCATCAAATAGAAAATCCCATCCCAAGGGAAGAAGACAACCCAAGGGAAAGGTAAAGCACACAAACCCGAGGAAGAACCTAGATGCAGAAGATCCACCTAGGTCCCAAATCAAAGGGAGGGCCTTCTACAAGATGCAATAGATCAGACCACATCAAGCCTAGAGATAGCGAAAGAAGCCTCTACGAAGAAGGATAGAAGAGTCGAGGAGAGGAGCAAGGAAACCCATCCAACCAAGGTGGGTAGCCAAACATAGAGGGGCACACTACCAAGCATAGGATTTGACTAGGCTGACCTCATCTAAACCAACTGACTCACCAATATGAGATCCCTTGCCTTCAGCCAAAGTGGCAGAGAAAGTTGACTCCCTAGCACCGTCAACATCGAAGAACACACCAAGATCCCCAACAACACTTCCACCATAATGCTCCAAAAGATAAAAAAGGAACAAAGACTAGTGTCTCACAGAATAGGGACCAAGAGGGGTAATGACAACAACCAACACCCACAATAGACCAACATCTACCACAACTGTGCTCGCCTCATCAGCAGATCCATATCCATCCTCCCCATCTGCCTCCCCTACAGTATCTTCACCAGTGGAAACCCTAGCTCTCATCTTGCTCCCACTCACCATTTATGATGATGTTTCCATGTTATGTGCTAACTTTACTTCGTGATTATATTGTATATGATGATGTGTCTTTATTATGATGTATTGTTGCTACGTGCATGAAAATGATGACAACATACCACTCATTGCGAGAAGGGTGTGACATTGAGATTCTCTTTCCACTAGTGTGTATACTCCATAACTATATGTGTGTGTGTGTGTGTGTGTGTGTGTGTGTGTGTGTGTGTGCATTGTTCATAGATGTTCGGTGCCTAGCTTGACAGGTTTGATCGTGTCTTTATCCTAATGACAAGTTGAAAACAAATAATGATATAATATCCTATCACATTCTAGGCTTAGTTGATACCCTCTCGATTCTAGTATTATGGTAAAGTTGTCATGTGATGTTTATTTAATTATTATGTGGGTTGATTTTAATGTAATTAATTAGGTAATAATGTTATGAATTCTAATGTGTTATTAATAAATAATATTTATTGTGAGATTAATATTTATTAAATAAATTATTTTAATTGAAATTATTTGTTGGACTCTTTTGGAAATTTAATTGTTATTTTTTTTTTTTGTTTGTTTTATTTATAGCTTTTATATTTAATTTAGATTTTAATTGATTATTTTATTTGTCACTTTTTATTTAGGTTCTGGTTAATCTTTTGTTTTAAAGCAAGGTGGCAATGCCACTTGATATATTTTATTAATAATAAATATTGTTTACAATATATTTAAAAACTGGTTCAAACTAAGCTCTCAAAGAAAAGAACCAACGAGAAAAACTCTGGTCATTGCTCATCAACATGATTATAGAAGAGAAGTAGTGAAGAATCCTCTAGCTGGAGCTAGTTGCAAAATAGAGATCAGCAAAGGAGCATGTAGGCTCATTTACACATAGGAGCATGCAAGCTCATTTTATAGAATAGGAGCATGCAAGCCTATTTACAAAATAAGTTCCTGTGATATCTTGAAGGCTCTGCAAGAAAGAACTCTACAATCCAAATTGACATGCCCCTGCACCAAAAAATAACTACAACCAAAATATATATATATACTACAGAACACAAAGAATTTACAAGAAACACAAGGTTCCAAAACATGACTGACACCAACGACATGAGATCTGTAGTCTACCATTATAGAAAAATGCCAAAGGAGAAGAGGTGAATGCAGAAATGCTAGAGAGAAATGAAGCCCAAAACTTTTATGTCGTAAATGAAAAGAAAGAGGAGATATATCATAAAAAACTGACAAACCAAAAGAAGCGGCATACAAATATAATCATGAAAACAATGCTACATTAGACTTTAAATGACATATGAATGACGGATTCCCAATGTGAAAATAAATATCTCTAGATTTTGCACCAGAAGAGAGTACCAAACACACGAACAACATCAATAACAACTAACACATCATTAATGAATGCCAAGTGATGATCAAGTAAAGCAAAGTACCTCAAATCAAAACCAAATGGAATTATGAAAAGAAATACCTCACCAAGAGAAGAGAATATCAACTCATATAAATGAGCAGTCATATAATATGAAAGATTAAATCCTCAACTCTCTACAGGCTATAATTAATAGGTTTGGGAAGCTCATAAAATCATCCCCCAATTGAGAGGAATCGATAACAGTTTTGTCACAACCCGTATTAGCGAGGCAATTAGCCAATGCATTACCTTCACGATAAACATGCGAGATGATGAGGTGCTAAACGTATCAAGAAGAGTCCATATTTGTTCAAGAATATACTAGAAATGCCACTTATCAGCTTTTCTTGCCTTCCAAGCATTAATGACAATAGCTGAATCACCTTCAATATGAAGGTATTTGAAATTCAAATCCTTAGCCATAACAAGACCTTCTAAAACAGCACAAGCCTCAGCCATATTATTTGTGCCAGGATAAATTGGCATAGATTTTAATGCTAATAAAGAACCCAAATGATCACGAAAACTATCCCTATTCCTGAATCACCGGGATTTCCCTAGGAGGATCCATCAAAATTCAATTTACAAAAAGGGGCATTAGGAGGATGCCATTTTATGGAATTTCTATCTACAAGTGTTTTCTGAATCCTTAGAAAGGTGGTTGATACAAGAATAATGATACTTTTCCAAGAAGAGATCATGAAATTGTCCCAAGAAGAGAACTCTAAATTCATGTTAAAATATTTCTGGACATGAGCATTAACTTGCTCAATAATACTTCTTTCCAAAATCCCAAGAACAACTGATAAATCCAATGAGTCACATCTAAAAATGTTCTTGTTTCTTTCCCACCAAATGGCCCATATGACTGAAGAGGGAATTATAAACCACAAACAAGCAAATAGAGAAGATGAATACAAAACTGGCCAAAACTGAAACATGTCCCATAAAGATAGAGGTAAAGGGAATGAAAGAGATAACTTTTGGAGGACAAAATGCAAACAACTAATTGCAAACTCACAATGAAGAAAAAGATGATTGACATCTTCAAGAGCTTTACCACATAAGTCACAAGAAAAGGAGGCTGCAATATTAAATTTGACTAAACGATCACTAGTCAAAATTCTATTTTGCAGTGTGAGCTAGGAAAAAACACCAGCTTTAGGTAATACTGAATTATTCCAACAGAACAAAAAGGCACGATGAGGAGAATTTTGACTGGCCATTTGTTGAACAGGAAAATATCCTTCTTTAATAGAGTAGTTTCCCGATTTAGAAGGGCACCAAATAAGTTGATCTTTGATATTAGAAAGGAAAGCCACTCCGTCTTACAAAACAGATTTAAAATTTTGAATTTCCTACAAGGACAATGGCAGAGTAGAGGGATCCTTCCATGAGACCTTGTGAGAAAACAAATCAACACGGTCTACATAATCAACCAATCTAACTCCCCATGATTGAGAAAGAACAACTAAAACAGAAGCAAGAGAATCATGTTGCGAAAGAGGGGGAAAGCCATTCCAGGAGTCTTTCCAAAAAAAAATATCCTCACCCGAATGGACCTGCCAGGAGGGAAAATTAGAGACCACTTCCCTACATGAGATCATAAAGTTCCAAAGAGTAGACCCATATGGAGGATTAGAAATTGTGAAGATCCTAGCAGGATTCTGGGAATCCAAATACTTAGCCTACATAATTTGGCACCACAAAGATTGGGGCTTAGTATACATAGACCAAACTAGTTTGCCCCCAAAATCCCTATTTCTTTTAGATAAGTCTTGAATCCTAGCACCACCAACTTGCTTGAAAAGAGACATCTTGGTCAAAGAAATTAGTGGAATCTTTTTATCTTCTGTCATGTTGTTTTTCCAAAGAAAAGATCGAATAATCTTTTCAATTTGGGAGATGACTGATCTGGGAGCTTGAAGAACTGAGATATAGTAATTGGGAATGGTAGATAGGACCGTTTTAATGAGAAGTATCCTACCTGAAAGACACAACCACCTACCCTTCCAAGAAGAAATATGAGATTTAAGTCTCTCAATAATCGAATTCTAAATAGAAGACTTAGCAGATCCCATAAAGAAAGGATTCCCCAAATAGGTAGAAGGAAGAGAGTCTACTGGAAAACCAAAGATATTCACAAGTCTATCAGCCACCAACTGAGGAGTATAAAAATAAAGATCTTGGATTTATGGGGGCTAATCTATTGGCCAGATCCAGCAGTATAAGTATCCAGAATAAATTTAATATGAGTAGCCTCTTGAATAGAAGAAGGCCCAAATAAAAGTGTATCATTAGCAAAAAGGTTATGAGTGATTGACATATCAGAGTTAGGAATTAATACCCCTTTCCAAAAGCCCAGATCCCTTTGCTTTATAACCAATTGACTAAAAGCTTCTGTCATAATGATAAATAAGAAAGGAGATAAAGGATCTCCTTGTCTAACACCCTGGGTTGAAGAAAAGTATCCAGAGGGAGCTTCATTAATGATCACAGAAAATGAAGCAGTAGAAATACAACTCTTGATCCATTTACACTAGCTTTCAGAGAAACCAAATTTTCTCAAAACTTTGAGCAAAAAAGCCTAGCAAACTTTATCATAAGCCTTCATCATATCAAGTTTGACCACAAAAGCTGGGATATTGGACGAATTTATGGAATGTAAAGTTTCATGAGAAACAATTGCTCCCTCATGAGTTTTCGAACCCAGAACAAAACCTCCTTGTTGAGGAGAGATGATATGAGGAAGGAGAATCTTAAGTCTTAAATAAATAGCTTTGGTGAATATTTTGTAAATAGAGTTGCACAAAGAAATGGGTCTAAATTCAGCAAAAGTTTGGGGATTCTTAGATTTTGGGATAAGGGCAATATAAGTGATGTTAAATTTTTTAAGGATATACCCACCCCTCCTACACTCTTTCAAATCCATTAATAAGTCAAAACCAGTAAAATCCCAACATTTCTGAAAGAACAAGATAGTAAACCCATCAGGACCTGGAGCTTTGTTAGGGGCCATGGAAAAAATAACAGAATGAAGCTCATCTAAAGAAAAAGGCCTCATAAGAAAGTCATTATCCTCATGGGAAACAAGAGAGGGGATAGAATCTAAAAGAAAATCCACATGATGATCCATGGAGGAAGAAGAAAAAGAAGGAGATAACAATTCCTTAAAAAAAGACACCCCCTCCTCTCTAATCTGTTGATCTAAATTAAGGACATAACCAGACTTAGAATCCTTAATACTAAAAAT
The DNA here is from genome assembly GCF_030272615.1 of Cryptomeria japonica. NCBI lineage: Eukaryota > Viridiplantae > Streptophyta > Pinopsida > Cupressales > Cupressaceae > Cryptomeria > Cryptomeria japonica. The sequence continues at coordinate 197,523,267 of NC_081413.1, read as the reverse complement.
TGTAGAAGCAGCTGTTTTAAGCTTGGCTTCTGCTTGAAAGAAGGCAATATTCTTGTCACCTTCTTTAAGCCAAACCTCACGAGACTTTTGCTGCCAATATATTTCAACCCGAGAGCAAAGGATCTCCTAGTAAGCTTGCAATTTCTTTTGAGCATCATTAGTGGAGGAATTAGTGCCATGTCTAATAATCTCCTCATTAACAACCTTCAAATCATTGGCAACTACCTCTTTTTCATGAAAAATATTCTTAAAGACTAATTTATTCCAAGCCATAATTTGAGATTTCATGAATTTCAATTTGGAAAAAAACTGGAGCATCTTAGTACCTTTACCAAACAGAGCACTTATCCACCATTGCTTTAATAAAGAAAGAAAATGAGGATGAGTGAACCACATTTTCTCAAACTTAAAAAGAAGGTCTAACAGAGGGAACATGATCCAATTTATCAAAATTGAGAAAAATTGGGAAATGGTCAGAATCTGAGGAGGTAAGAATCTCAGAAGCAAAGGAAAAGTTGTTCAAACGTAGGTTTAGGGAAATAAGAAATCTATCAAGGTGAGAGGCAATCTGGCATTTAGATCTCCTTTTAGTCCAAGTGAAAGAACCATTAGAAGAGAAAATATCAAATAACGAACTATTTTATACAAAGGAAGAAAAGTCATTAATAACCTTCTGAGTTTTAGGATTACCCCCTCTTTTTTCATTCGAGGAAAGGAGAGCATTAAAATAACCCCCAAGAACAATAAAAAAATCATCGTATCGTAAAAAAAATTCAGATAAGGAATCCCATAAGTCAAATTTATCTGAAGGAGAAGTCAGACCATAAATATTAAACAGAACAAAGGAGACTTTGTCTGTCTGGTCCTTATAATAATATCATGTTCAATACTTTGATTTCCCTCTACAAACATGGTAGAATCCACGATCTGCACAATAACAGATTCCAGGAGTCTTACTGGAAAATTCGTGCAATAAAAAATGGCTCCAATCGGTTACTCACTGGACTTCAATTTCTTTCCATAAATGACACTTTGCCCTTCAGTTTGAACGGTATTTGAGAAAGATGAAGGCCGAGGTTTTTCTTGCTGCCAGGAATGGCGATCTTGATGCTATTAAGAAATTGCATGGTCAAAATTGTCTACATTGTGTCTGCAAATTGTCTTCTGGGTTTATTAGGGAGAATTTGGTAAATTATTGTTAATTATATTATTATAATCATAATTTCCCCATTACTATATACTTATGAGAATTTGGGGGGTTTGTTGTGAATTGATCCTTTGTGTTAATATTCTCATACTATATAAGAGATTTGTGTTAAACCTTTTATTGTTGAATTTATATTCTGTAATGTATAAAATTAATTATTGATATTTGTGAGTCTGGCTTATCAAACCCTTGTCATGTGTTTTTTTGGGAGATTGTTTTCTTCTTTTGAATTGTTTGTTTGTCCACTATTGAGTTTACTTGTCTTTTCGAATCATTTATGTAAATCTTCAAGCTTCAATTTGTATTTTTGAGTGTTAGATTATGTAATTTATATTTCTCTCTGTCAATTTTTATTGTGTTTCCATATGTGCTATTTCTTTTTACATGTGTGCTATTTCATTTGGCATATGCGCTAGACTGCACAACAAATACACCATACAGTGTTATATATGCGCTACTTTATGTCATATATGCATGAATTTGTGTTATTTATATGCTAATTTGTGTTACATGCACTACTATGTTATATGTGCTATTCTATATTATATGCATTGTTCTATGTTATATGTGTGTTTTTACATTTTTGTCATTTTTAATATTTTTGTTAATTTGAGTCAGATCAGAGGCTTGCTTCAAATTTGATATTTTATGAGGTGGATTTCCAGAATTGATTAACTAGACTTTTGATGGAATTTTATGCTATTTCTTGATATTGCATGAGTTGAATTTAGTTGGAATTATGATTGTGGATAAGATTTACTGTGATGGATCAATTTGTTCTATGGGAACTTTGATTATGCATATCAAGGCATTTATGTGATTTATTGGAGATTATTGATTCATGTTTTATCCCTAGATCATAGAGGCATATTAGGGGAAATGGTTTCCAAGTGAGTATCAAGGTCACTACCAAGAGGTTCCTTGTAAGGATGCTTGGAGGGCTACTAGGAGATCTCATTGGAAGTTGGTTTCTAAATAATTGATAACCTTAATTAATTTATGTAGGGATTGGGTAGTTCTCACATTAATAATATAATAATATGTTTTTAGTGCCCCAATCATGTCCTAGATTTCTAGTTCTTGTTCAAGATGAATTTGGGAAGGCCTTGATGGCATGACTGGACTCCCTTGTCATCATGAGAGATTGAGTTGGCTCTGCATGGGTGTCACCTACTAAGAGGTTCCTTGAAAGGATGCTTGGAGATCTAGATGACAACATGTGATGATACTTTCTCTATATATGTGTCTTGGGTCTTAGCCTTGTTTTATGGAAGTATTTGGAATTAGTCCTTGTTGTATTTGATCTTGTCTTGTGTTATCAAATATTTGTTATGTTTCTTGGTTTTGATCTTTGGGAGTTAAGCATTAGTCTAAGCTTAGTGTTTGTGTAGGGACTTATATCATTCTTTGGGCACTAAGATTGGTTCCACATGATCAGGTGGTTGATTCCTTTTCTTCCATTGCGATATTTTCTCTATTTTGGATATTTGTGAGTGTGTTGGATATTTCTATTTCTCTAGATCTTGTACTTTGAAGAAGTTGTATTTTATGATTGCTTATTTGCGACAGATGGATGTATATTTATAACAAGATACTTGCACATGATGTAATATGTAACTAATAATGACATATGTAATGCTTATAGGGAGACATGGATAGACATTGTAAAGGGACATTAATTATTAGTAGATTATGTATATTACCTTATTTGATGTTGTAATTCAGTAATGTCATTATGATACCCTAAGTAATATTGTTATATACATTTATATGTATATATGATTATTCCATTGTGTGTTTTAGTATCATGTGTTCATGTTTAATCTAAGTATGTAATTCATATTGTAAATTGATGAGATAGTTTAGTATAATGTGTTGTTGTTATCTTTTAAAAACAATCCCTACTTTTCTAGATTATGTGTTAGATTCTCTAGGGTTTTCATGGTGGGAATTATATGTTTGACAATCAACATTTTTATTTACTATTTTGAAATCAACATGAGTAGATTTATTTATAGTAAATTATTAAAATTTAGTTGATTAAATTATCATTTATCTACATTTCATTATAAATAGAATACAATGATTCCTAGAAAAGGATCCTAAATTATTGATTTGTATATATCCTTTGGATATGAATTAGGTTAAAAATGGTGATTATCTATTAATGTATGATATTTACAGACAACCCACTGCTATTATTAATAGTTGCATGTAGTTTAGATTATTTTTTATTTAATATTTATATTTTTAGGATATCTTATTTAGATTAAAACGAAACCTACACTTTTTTTTATTAGAACAAGAAAATATTTGAGAATATGATTCTAAACCAATTAGAGATATTTCTTTTCTTGAATAATTTTCAATTCTCATTAATTTTCTTCTTCTTTTGACAAACTTAATTCAATTCTCAATTGTTTTGAAGATTTTGAATTACCTATACACATAATGGCAATAGTGGATTCCAGAAGCCCTGAGGCAACATGTTGACATTATCAATGTTATATGTTAGAGACTATCAATGAGTGGTATGACATCATATCTATCATGAATATATTAATAACATAGTCACAATGAACAAAGCATCATCTCGTCCATTACAATCATAAAGTTGAGTTAGCAATAATATGATGTCATCATATCCTCATAAGCAATATAATTGATACATGAATAATGAGTGCATCTAGATCACTACACATAAGTATGATCATCATATTAGTTCGAGACATAATTTCATCCACATAAATCATACTGAATCCACTAATGTTAAAGACACTATTAGTATAAGAATGATACATGTTGTCATTCATGGGCTTGCTGTATGACACCAAATGGGTACTTTTAAAGTTAATGTATCATTGCCTTGAAAGGCATATGTTATCATATCATTTTTCAAAATTAACACCCTAATTTGGCTAATGATTTTCATTAAAAAAATCACCCACACCATGTAAGAATTAACATTGAGAAGTAGGGAACAAAAGAATGATAGGTACTAATAAACCAATAGACCCCATAAAGTGCATGTAGTAGGTAAAATATAAGCAATTGAATTCAGATTGACTACTAGCAATATTTCAACTACTTTCCTATAATATATTACGCGTTTTCACAGAAAGTATTAATCAATCAATTCGTATATGCAACGTCATTTTTAATATTCTAATTAGCTATAATATACATCAAATTTAAAATGCATAATAACCATAATATGAGATCTAACTAGGTCCACCAAAGACACATTTATCCACATTTTTCTTTACAAGAAAATAAGCAAGAGATTATTCACTCCATAAGAGCTTTAATAGGCAAACATGATTGAAAATAATTTATCCATTATAAGGAGGCATTGCTGCATGGGTGATCAAGATGTGTTGACTAGTTGAAAGGAACTTGCATAAAATTCTCACTTTGATAGGCAAACATGATTGAAAATAATTTATCCATTATAAGGAGGCAGTGTTACATGGGTAATCAAGATGGGTTGACTAATTGAAAGGAACTTGCACAAAATTCCTGCTTTAATAGGCAAACATGATTGAAAATAATTTGTTGATAGGCAATTCCCTGTGGGGTTACACCCCGACCAGAATTGTCTCACGCTGTGAAATCGTCACTTTCGTTGCCACCAATTTTTTGCCGATAGGTTTACTATGATAGCTCCTATGACGCGTGGCTAGGGTTTATATTCTAGTTGTGGTGGACATTGTTGTGCTTGCCTGCATACGGGTTGCGTATCCATCCAGAGGTGTATTGTTAGCATTCCATTTAGGGATTCATATATGCATTTTGAAAGACCGAGTGGAGCCAGACATTTTCGTTAGGGTTGAATGAATTGAGGGGATTTTCTGATGAAAATGGGGAGGAAAAGTTACCTTGCATCGGATTTTGATTATAAGCTTCTTGAGGAGGTTGGATATGGAGAAAGTGTGACTATGTACAGGGCAATTTTTTTGCCTTTCAATGAGGTTGTGGTTGTCAAATGCCTAGATCTTGACAGATGTAACAGTAATCTGGTAGGTGATTTCCTCAGCCTTCTGCCTGCCTCAATTTGCAAATTTTGATGTTTTTTTTGACATATGTAGTAATGGGATTTTAAGATAAATGAGGTCAGAACAACATTCAAGATGAAATTTGTACTGGATTTCTATTTCAGTCTATGCTATTTTATTTTCTGGACAATTTTGGTCAGAATTTTGTAGCTATTGAAGTGCTAGAAAGTTAGAATAGTCTTCTGGAATCATCTATTTGGAGTTTACCTATGTTTTGGTTTTCTTTGCAAAAAGTCATTCAGAAACATAATTTTACATTTTTTAGTAAAAGAGAAACAAAATTCAACTTTCTTTTTTGTTGAAGTCCATATGCTTTGAGAATGTTAATTTATGAGTCCTTGTCAAAAAGAATAAAACTCAAAGTAGCTTGTTGAGTTGATTTTTAAACAATTTTGGTTCAAGTGTGTACATAATTTCTCACAATTGCAATCCTCATAAGGGAAAATCATGTTAAGGATCGAATGGGCTTTTACATGTACATGATTTCTAAAACATATTATAACGTTCAGTCATTAATAGGCTAATATTTATTTGGACATGCTTCGTTAGTTGAGGCAAAAGTGATTAAAGGAATAATACAAAATTATGCATCGTTTTCTGGTCAGAAAGTGAATGGTGATAAATCAAAGATTTTTTTCCTTAATACATCACAACTGGTTCAACATAGGTTGCAATCCTTTTGAGGATTTGAGATTGGAAATCTTCCATGTACTTACCTTGGGATTCCTTTCTTTGTTAAACAGGATAAGATTGGTTTTTGGGAGAAGATTATTTCGGTCATTTCTAAAAGAATTATCTCATGGAATCATAGATGGTTAACCTTGGTGGGTAGAATTATTCTCATCAAATCTATTTTGAATGTTGTTCCCATATATCTCATGTCTGTTTTGAAGTCTCCAAAAGCAACCATTGTTAGTTTACAGGATACTCTTAGAGATTTTCTTTGGAACAATAATAAAGATGGCAAGAAGAAACTCCCTTTAGTTGCATGGAATAACGTATGTTTTCCTAAGGAACTTGGGGGAACAAGAATTCAGAGTCTAGAAAATCAAAATTTAGCCTTAGGTGCTAGGTTGGTTTGGAAATTATATGAAAAACCTAGCTCCTTATGGGCACAGATTATGTTTGCCAAATATTTAAA